>NW_026901429.1:0-4203 GCF_033783945.1 Neopsephotus bourkii | reverse complement strand
CTACATATAAGAAGTTAGACAATGACAAAAACGGGTTACAAAAAGGAAAAAAGGGCTAAAAAGGGGTTGGAAATTGACAAAAATGGGTTAGGAAAGGAAAGAAATGGCTTAAAATGGGTTAGGAATTGACAAAAGTGGTTTAGAAAGGGGAAAAAAGGCTTAAAAAAGGGTTGGTATTTGACGTAAGTGGGTTAGGAAAGGAAATTAAAAAAGGCTTAAAACTGTTTAGAAAGGGGCAAAAAAGGTTTAGAAGCAGACCAAAATGGCTTAAAACAGGTTAGAAAGGCAGAAAAAGGGTTAGAAATGGCCAAAAATGGTTTGAGACTGGTTAGAAGTGGGTACAAATGGGGTGGAAATGGCTGAAGAAGGCTTAAAGGTGGTTTTAAATGGGACAAAATGGGTTAGAAATGGCGAAAAAATGCCTGAAAACCAGAAATAATTGGGAAGATTTGGTAGGAAAAGGAAAAATATGGCTTAAAACAGGTTGGAAATTGACAGAAATGGATTAGAAAAGGAAAAAACGGCTTATAAAGGGCTGCAATTTGACAAAAATGGGTTAGGAAAGGAAATCACAAAAGGCTTAAAACTTGTTAGAAATGGGGTGAATGGCTTACAAACAGCCATGTGTGTCTGAAAACAGGAAAGAATTGCGCAAATAGTCATTAGAAAAGTAAAAACCGGCTTAAAAGGGGTTGAAACTTGGCAATAATACGAAAGAAACGGCCAAAAATGGCTTAAAGTGAGTTTCAAATGGGCACACATGGGATAGAAATGGCAAAACCGGGTAAGAAAAGGAGAAAAATGGCTGCAATGGGGTTGCAAAAGGACAAAAATGGGTTAAGAAAAGAAATAAATGGCTAAAACAGGGTTGGAAATTGACAAAAATAAGTGAGGAATGGAAAAAATGGCTTAAAAAGGGCTGGAATTTGACAAAAGTGGGTTAGGAAAGGAAATCAGAAAAGGCTTAAAACCTGTTAGAAATCGGCAAAAATGTCTTAGAAAAATAATAAATTGCGTTAAAATGTTTAGAGATTGACATTAAGCGCTAGAAAAGCTAAAAAATGACTTAAAAGAGTTAGAAATGGTCAAAAATGGGTTAGGAAAGCAAAAATAGAGCTTAAAATTGTTGGAAATTGATGAATGGGTACGATAAGGGAATTAAAAAAGGCTTAAAACGACTTAAAAATGGCCAAAAATGGGTTAGAAATCACCAAAAAACTCTGAATACAGGAAAGAGTTGTGCAAAAATTAGGAAGAAAAGGAAAATAACTGCTTAAAAGCGGTTGAAACTTGGCAAAAATACAAACAAAATGGGCAAAACCGGCTTAAAGTGAGTTTCAAATGATCAAAACTGGGATAGAAATGGCAAAAACGGGTTAGAAAAGGAAATAAATGGCATAAGTGGGGTTAGACAATGACAAAAACGGGTTACAAAAAGGAAAAAAGGGCTAAAAAGGGGTTGGAAATTGACAAAAATGGGTTAGGAAAGGAAAGAAATGGCTTAAAATGGGTTAGGAATTGACAAAAGTGGTTTAGAAAGGGGAAAAAAGGCTTAAAAAAGGGTTGGTATTTGACGTAAGTGGGTTAGGAAAGGAAATTAAAAAAGGCTTAAAACTGTTTAGAAAGGGGCAAAAAAGGTTTAGAAGCAGACCAAAATGGCTTAAAACAGGTTAGAAAGGCAGAAAAAGGGTTAGAAATGGCCAAAAATGGTTTGAGACTGGTTAGAAGTGGGTACAAATGGGGTGGAAATGGCTGAAGAAGGCTTAAAGGTGGTTTTAAATGGGACAAAATGGGTTAGAAATGGCGAAAAAATGCCTGAAAACCAGAAATAATTGGGAAGATTTGGTAGGAAAAGGAAAAATATGGCTTAAAACAGGTTGGAAATTGACAGAAATGGATTAGAAAAGGAAAAAACGGCTTATAAAGGGCTGCAATTTGACAAAAATGGGTTAGGAAAGGAAATCACAAAAGGCTTAAAACTTGTTAGAAATGGGGTGAATGGCTTACAAACAGCCATGTGTGTCTGAAAACAGGAAAGAATTGCGCAAATAGTCATTAGAAAAGTAAAAACCGGCTTAAAAGGGGTTGAAACTTGGCAATAATACGAAAGAAACGGCCAAAAATGGCTTAAAGTGAGTTTCAAATGGGCACACATGGGATAGAAATGGCAAAACCGGGTAAGAAAAGGAGAAAAATGGCTGCAATGGGGTTGCAAAAGGACAAAAATGGGTTAAGAAAAGAAATAAATGGCTAAAACAGGGTTGGAAATTGACAAAAATAAGTGAGGAATGGAAAAAATGGCTTAAAAAGGGCTGGAATTTGACAAAAGTGGGTTAGGAAAGGAAATCAGAAAAGGCTTAAAACCTGTTAGAAATCGGCAAAAATGTCTTAGAAAAATAATAAAATTGCGAAGGAAAGAAATGGCTTAAAATGGGTTAGGAATTGACAAAAGTGGTTTAGAAAGGGGAAAAAAGGCTTAAAAAAGGGTTGGTATTTGACGTAAGTGGGTTAGGAAAGGAAATTAAAAAAGGCTTAAAACTGTTTAGAAAGGGGCAAAAAAGGTTTAGAAGCAGACCAAAATGGCTTAAAACAGGTTAGAAAGGCAGAAAAAGGGTTAGAAATGGCCAAAAATGGTTTGAGACTGGTTAGAAGTGGGTACAAATGGGGTGGAAATGGCTGAAGAAGGCTTAAAGGTGGTTTTAAATGGGACAAAATGGGTTAGAAATGGCGAAAAAATGCCTGAAAACTAGAAATAATTGGGAAGATTTGGTAGGAAAAGGAAAAATATGGCTTAAAACAGGTTGGAAATTGACAGAAATGGATTAGAAAAGGAAAAAACGGCTTATAAAGGGCTGCAATTTGACAAAAATGGGTTAGGAAAGGAAATCACAAAAGGCTTAAAACTTGTTAGAAATGGGGTGAATGGCTTACAAACAGCCATGTGTGTCTGAAAACAGGAAAGAATTGCGCAAATAGTCATTAGAAAAGTAAAAACCGGCTTAAAAGGGGTTGAAACTTGGCAATAATACGAAAGAAACGGCCAAAAATGGCTTAAAGTGAGTTTCAAATGGGCACACATGGGATAGAAATGGCAAAACCGGGTAAGAAAAGGAGAAAAATGGCTGCAATGGGGTTGCAAAAGGACAAAAATGGGTTAAGAAAAGAAATAAATGGCTAAAACAGGGTTGGAAATTGACAAAAATAAGTGAGGAATGGAAAAAATGGCTTAAAAAGGGCTGGAATTTGACAAAAGTGGGTTAGGAAAGGAAATCAGAAAAGGCTTAAAACCTGTTAGAAATCGGCAAAAATGTCTTAGAAAAATAATAAATTGCGTTAAAATGTTTAGAGATTGACATTAAGCGCTAGAAAAGCTAAAAAAAGGACTTAAAAGAGTTAGAAATGGGCAAAAATGGGTTAGGAAAGCAAAAATAGAGCTTAAAATTGTTGGAAATTGATGAATGGGTACGATAAGGGAATTAAAAAAGGCTTAAAACGACTTAAAAATGGCCAAAAATGGGTTAGAAATCACCAAAAAACTCTGAATACAGGAAAGAGTTGTGCAAAAATTAGGAAGAAAAGGAAAATAACTGCTTAAAAGCGGTTGAAACTTGGCAAAAATACAAACAAAATGGGCAAAACCGGCTTAAAGTGAGTTTCAAATGATCAAAACTGGGATAGAAATGGCAAAAACGGGTTAGAAAAGGAAATAAATGGCATAAGTGGGGTTAGACAATGACAAAAACGGGTTACAAAAAGGAAAAAAGGGCTAAAAAGGGGTTGGAAATTGACAAAAATGGGTTAGGAAAGGAAAGAAATGGCTTAAAATGGGTTAGGAATTGACAAAAGTGGTTTAGAAAGGGGAAAAAAGGCTTAAAAAAGGGTTGGTATTTGACGTAAGTGGGTTAGGAAAGGAAATTAAAAAAGGCTTAAAACTGTTTAGAAAGGGGCAAAAAAGGTTTAGAAGCAGACCAAAATGGCTTAAAACAGGTTAGAAAGGCAGAAAAAGGGTTAGAAATGGCCAAAAATGGTTTGAGACTGGTTAGAAGTGGGTACAAATGGGGTGGAAATGGCTGAAGAAGGCTTAAAGGTGGTTTTAAATGGGACAAAATGGGTTAGAAATGGCGAAAAAATGCCTGAAAACCAGAAATAATTGGGAAGATTTGGTGGGAAAAGGAAAGATATGGCTTAAAACAGGCCAACCTA